>NW_024349803.1:8507203-8524378 GCF_902729225.1 Pteropus medius
ATATATATATATATATATATATATATATATATATATATATATATATATATATATAAAGGAATTTATCAACACCAAGCCAGTATTAAAAGAAATGTTGGAGGGACTTCTTTAAGAAGAAAAATACATGTATTAAAAACAGGAGTAAAGAATGTCAATAACTACATTCCTATCAAGAAGTACCTCAAATGGAAAAGAATTAAGTGCTCCAACTAAAAGTCAGAGTGGCTGAATGAATAAGAAAACAAGACCTCTACATATGCTGCCTACAAAAGACTCACTTCAGATAAAAAGACACACAGAGACTAAAAGGAAGGGGATGGAAAAAGATATTGCCTTGATAGACCTAGAAGGTATTGCACTGAATGAAATGGGTTGGATAGAGAAAGATAAATATCACATGATTTCACATACATGTGGAATCTAAAGAACAAAATAAACAACAACAACAAAAGCAGAAATAAACTCGTGAATACAGAGAATATTTTGAAGGCTACTAGATGGGAGGGTGGTTGGGAAGATGGCAAAAAAAAAGACAAAGGTATTAACAGTTACAAATGGATAGCTACAGAATAGACATGGAGATATAGAGTGTAGCATGAGGAAGATGGTTAATATTGTTTTAATAAATATATAAGGGGGAAGAATGGTACTAGATTTAGTGAGGTGATCACTTAGTAAGTTATATAGATCTCTGATCACTGTGCTATACAACTAAAACTGGTAGATTATTGTATGCCAACTATAAATTTAAAAACTCATTGAATTGTACAATGTAAATATGAGCAACTAATTGTCTATTAGGTTTCAATAAAACTGAAAAAAACTACCTACCTACACAAACACACACACACACACACACACACACACACACAGAGCTGTGTACTATTCTGGGGTAGGTGACCATAATTTTCAATGGATTTCTATAGGATTTTATCACAAAAAAAGAAAAGAGTTAAAAAAAATGAGTGGTTTAGTGTGGCTTCTTCATTTTGCAGATGAAAAATCTTTAAATCCAAAAAGAAGTTTTAGAATTTGTGATTCACCAAAGCTCTGTAGCCATCTTTTCTCTCCCTTTTTATTCCTACCTTTGATGCCAAAAAGGGTTGCAACAAGAGGGTATAACCTAATTGTGTGGTCTGAGCAGAAGTTGTCCTTTCTCTGCAAGAAATCTCCTGAACCTTGAAATATGCTTCCTCATCCTCTAGAAAGGCCTTTGGACCATGAGGTACCTGCAAAGGGCCCCTTGTCCTTTAGAACCAACTAGCCAGCTAATTTTGTCCTCACCGTCCATCTTTCTCCTCACTTTCTCCTCACCATCCTTGGGAAATCAGCACATGGATAAGAAAAAATGAGGGGAGGGAACTCTCTTACTTCAAAGAAAACAAAGCCAGAACACTAAGCTTCTAATACCCAGCATGTCTAGTCTGACTTCAGTTGACTTTGAATCAGAGCAATTCTGTACTCACTCCCCTGGGATGCAGTACTGCTGCTAATGCTCCCCAAGCAAGACCAATTTTACAGGTATACTCCAGGATGCAGCAGTCCTACTGGTGCTCTCCTGTGCTAGAGTTTTACCTTCACCCCTAGCTTATGGCCCATTGAGAGTGCTTCTAAAATTCACAGAGAAGATATAAAGAAAATTCCTTCAAAAAATAGTAGTAGATCAAAGATGGCAGAGTAGGTAAACACTGTGCTTGCCGCCTCTCACAACCATGTAAAATTACAACTGAACTACAGAATAGTCCTCATTGGGAGTCATCCAAAGTCTAGCTGAACAGAAGTCCTACACCTGGGGACACACAGAAGAGGTCACCTTGAAAGTGGTAGAAAGGGCAGAGACACAAGACGAGCTACACCTGCATGTGATGGTTGATAACTGAGAGGAATATCTTGGCTGCAGAGGTCCACCCAGAAGAGGGAGGGGTCCCGGCCCCACACCAGGCTCCCCAGCCCAGGATTCCAGTGCCAGGAAGAGAAATCCCCACAACTTCTGGAGGTGAAAACCAGCAGAGATGTGGCTGAGTGAGACAGAGGGCTAAGGGAGTTGCAGACTTTCCTCTTAAGGGGCCTGTATGCAGACTTACTCAGTGACGAGCTCACGTGCTTTGAGCTCCAGCACTGGGGCAGCTGCACAAGAAGCACCAGGGACATATGGGATGGCCTCAGAGCAAGAGCTGGAGGGGCATCTTCCTCCCAGACAGAAGTACTGGCAGAGAGCATTGTTCTTTTGTTGAGCCCTCCCTCACCCAGCTTGCAGACCCATGCAGGCGCCATATCTGAGTCTCCATCAACCTAGCTAATATCATTCACCTTGTCCTGGTGATTCCCTGAGACCCCACCCCTCCCAACATGCAGGCCAACCTAAGCCATTTCCAGTGGACTTTTCATACAAATGTCTTGTCTTAGCTCATGCTACGGACTTTCCTAAAAATCTCTCAAAAGTTCACAAAACCTAAACAAGCAGCATCTGGCCTCAGCATACCCCATGCCTCTTGCTGAGCAGCCCTAAGCCCAGCACTAGTGGCAGCCCACCTCCGTTTGAAGCTTGGCCTCTCAAGGCACTTCCAAGACCAGCATGAGTGGAGGCCATCTGCGAATTGCTTGGTGGCTCATACCAGGTGGCCTTGGGCAGAGCACAGGCTGCAGCTGAACTTGGCCTATGATAGGGCCCCTCCCAGGAGGTCCTGGCTTGCATGCCCAGTAGCTGGCTTCAGTCTGAGCCAGAGCACCACCTGGGGTCACATCTGAGGACAACACATCCAAAAGGCACCAGAGCTCTGCTAAAGTAAATCCTGCTCTGTAGGGTTAGACTCTGCAAAACAGTTCCTCCACTGGTCATGGCCTATCATCACAACCAATCAGCCCAAGGGTCAATACCTCCCATTGATGAGCAAACATCAAACAAGGCTCAACTGTGACAAGAAGGCACACACAACCCATATAAGGGACATACCTGAAACACCCGGCTCAGGTGACCAAGGAACACTGTGCCACAGCACACCTGCTATATAAGGCCACTTTGCTAACACCAGAAGACATAACAGTGCTACCTAATACACAGAAACAAACACAGGTTGATAGCCAAAATGAGAAGACAAAGAAATATGTCCCAATGAAAGCTCCAGAAAAAGAACTAAACAAAATGGAGACAAGCAATCTTTCAGATGCAGAATTCAAAATACTTGTTATAAGGATGCTCAATGAACTTAGGGGAAGAGTAAAGGAACTCAGTGAGAATTTTAACAAAGAGATAGAAAACATAAAAAGGGAGACAGAAAACATAAAAAAAGAACCAGTCAGAAATGAAAAATACAATAACTGAAATGAAGAATACTTTAGGAGGAATTAACAGTAGATTAGATGAAGCAGAGGATCAAATCAGTGATTTAGAAAATGAGGTAGCAGAAAACATCCAATCAGAACAGCAACAAGAAACAAAATCCAAAAAAATGAGCATAGTTTAAGAGGCCTCTGGGACAACATCAAGCATACCAACATTCATATCATAGGGATACCAGAAGGAAAAGAGAGAAAACAAGGAATTAAAAACCTATTTTAAGAAATAATGACTGTCTACAGTCATGCCACCCTAAACAAGCCCGATCCTGTCCAATCTTAGAAGCTAAGCAGGGTCAGGCCTGGTTAGTACTTGGATGTGAGAACACCTAGGAAGACTAGGTGCTGTAGGCCTAAAAAATAAAAAATGAAAAATAAAGAATTATAAGCTGACAAGGTCCTTGCAATCTGTGAGGTCAACCAAGGGTTGCATCGCCTAAATAATAATAATAATAATAATAATAATAATAATAATGACTGAAAACTTCCCTAACCTGGTGAAGGAAATAGACATACAAACCCAGGAAGCTCAGAGAGTCCCAAACAAAATAAACCAAAAGAGGACCACACCAAGACATGTCATAATTAAAATGCCAAAGGATAAAAGCAGCAAGAGAAAAGCAGTTAGTTACCTACAAGGGAGATTCCCATTAGACTATCAGCTGATTTCTCAACAGAAACTTTGCAGGCCAGATAGGATTGGCAGGAAATACTCAAAGTGATGAAAAGCAAAGGCTTGTAACCAAGATTACACTACCCAACAAAGCTATCATTTAGAATCCAAGGACAGATAAAGAGCTTCCCAGATAAGAAAACTAAAGAAATGCATCATCACCAAGCTGGTATTACAGGAAATGTTAGAGGGACTTCTTTTTAAAAAAAAAAAAAAAAAAAAGGAAAAAAAGATCAAAAATATGAATAATAAAATGGAAATAACTACATATCTAGCAAAAATTACTTTAAATATAAATGAATTAAATGCTTCTATCAAAAGATAGGGTGGCCGAATGGATGAGAAAATAAGACCTTGACATATGCTGCCTACAAGAGACTCACTTTAGATTGAATGACACACACAGACTGAAAGTAAAAGGATGAAAAAAAGATGTTTTATAAAAATGGAAACAAAAAAATCTGGGATAGCAATAATGTATACCAGAAAAAATAAAATTTAAAACACAGGCTTTAACAAGAGACAAAGAAGAACCCAGGAATCTCACTTCTGGGTATTTATCTGAAGAAATCTAAAATACTTCTTTGAAGAGACATATGTTTCTATATGGTCACTGCAGTTATTTACAGTAGCCAAGATATGGAGGCATTCTGGGAATCCATCGATGGATGAATGAATAAATAAGAGGTATGTATATACTATGGAATATTACTCAGCCATAAAAAAAAAAAAAGAATGAAATCTTGCCATCTGAAACAACATGGACAGACCAAAAGGTATTGTGCTGGGTGGAGTAAGTAAGGGAGAGAAAGATAAATGTCATATGTGGAATCTAGAGAACAGAATCAACAAACAACAGAAACAAGCTCAGAGATACAGAGAGCATGTTGATGGTTGTCAAATGGTGGGAGTGGGGAGGATGGGTGAAAAGGGAATATTAAGAGATACAAATTGGCAGTTACAAAATAGTCATGGGGATATAGAGTATAGCATGGATAATATAGTCAGTAGTATTGTAATAACTCTGTATGATGTCAGATGGGTATTGGATTTATCAAAGTGGTAACTTCATTAGTTATATAAATGTCTAATCACTATGTTGTACACCTGAAACTAATATAATATTATATGTTAACTATAATTAAAAAATAAAAACATAAAAATTAAAATTAAAAAATATGCAATTTAGGAATCAGAAATTCTAAGAGTCAGGTAAAATATGAGGGATTAACTAGGTAACCCCCATATTTTATAGATTCTCAAAGAAGCAAGTTTACTTGCCCTGGGCAGTACAGTAACACTAACAAGATGGAAGGATGGATGGGTGAATAGATAACAGAGATGGATAGATAGGTAGGTAGATAGATAGATAGATAGATAGATAGATAGATAGATAGATAGATAGATAGATAGATAGATAGATGATAGATAGATGATAGATAGATGTCGATAGATAGATAGATAGATGGATAGATAGATAGACAGATAGATAGATGATATGTGATAGATATAGATAGATGATAGATAGATGATAGATGATAGATGAGAGAGAGGATAGAAGAGATGGAGAGAAAAAAAAGACAAAAAAAGAAGTCAGCAAGGTTTTTTCTGGCATTCTTGTGGGTTTTGGTGTTGTTGTTGTTGCTTTGATACCTGCCTTCTTTCTTTCTTCGGCACATCTCTATCTTCTTTGGCAAGAATAGCATGTTTGTAAAGAAAATATGAGAAGGGCATTATATTGGGTAGGACAAGATGGAAAGGAGAACAAAAGTGATTTTGAGCAGCCACTCTATGCCAGCCACTCCACAAGACACTTTACTCAGGCCCTGAACCCCACTGCTTAGTGGTCACTGTAATAGTTGGTCCCTGATCCACTTGCTTATTGGTTCCTGAACCCCTTGCCGAATGACAGAAACTCAGCTCTCCTCTCTTGCATCTCATGCGTGACCTCAAAGTGGAGAGGGGGATTCTCACATCTAATTTACACTGCTGTTTCTGCATCTCCCCCCTTTCCAGCTGCTACTCCAATCTTCCTTCTTAGCCATTCTTGGGATCACCTTCCTGTTTGCTTTGATTCTGCCTGCATTTTCCCACTGCACCATCAATGCTCCATTTGACCAATAAAGCTCCTGAACCATCTCTTCTTTTCACAGCAGCTTCCTGGAGACCCCTCTCCACTGCCTCTGGATCCCCATCACTCTGATGCTTCCAGTGCCAGTCTAACATCACTGTTCTATTCGTTAGCCCATGCTGTGGCTGGAATCCAACCCTGACTGCTTAGAGGACTGCATGCCCACACTCTGTACTCACTGAGGTTGCCAAATAGAGTGACCAACTGTCCCTGTTTTGTTGCGTTGGTTACCTTATGAGGTCAGCTAATAAGTGGCAGAGCTGGAATGCAAATACAGGCCTATTCAGCATCCAAACCTTTCTTCTTTCAAAGCATCAGCCATCAAACTTTTATATTTGTGTTCAACACACACCGCAGAAACATGTAGAAGAGTGACACTCGAATAAGACCTGGATTTCTCTGAAGATTATGATATAGGAATGAGCCTATTCCACGGGCTTCTAAGAATTAATTGATAAAGTTAATATATTACCTCAGGGTAACCATATGTTCTGGTTTGCCTGGGAAAGTCCCGAATTACACCTATTCTCTTGACATAATTATTAATAGCACTCTCTTTTTAGTCTCAAAAGTGTCCTAGATTGGACAATAAATAATATGGTCACCCTCACCATCATATTACAGAGCCAGTTGATTAGGTTCTTATTAATAAAGTCCTTCTCCATGACTATGACTAAAACTCAGCATGGCTCCCCTGCTATTGACAGAACATGTTCCCTCTATAGACCAGTCACCCAGAAAAAGCAGCATTTCTCCAGTCCCATCTCTCAGCAAATCAGAGCTCACATGGCCAAAGGAGTAGGCCTTCCCCTGGCTTCCAATCAAAACCTAGCCTGAGAAGTCAGTCCTCATATCACCTCAAAGAAGCAGACCAGACCTTAATTGGCACTCCACAAAGATTTATGCACTGTACATCATTATTTCCTGCTAGGAAACAAGACAGATATAGGGCGTACAGCCAGTCCTTTGGAAAAAGGTGTCTTGACAGCTCTTTGAACCTAAAATACCTTAAGTAATTGGGACACCCACTCAGGGACATGCAAGGTAAATGAGCTGGTTTGTAGAACACCCACACCCTTGGCTCCCTGCCCCTCTCCTTCCTCCATTTCCTCATCTTCCTCTTCCAGTCCTCCTCAAGAGCCTCTTATGCCCCCTCCCGGCTCATTAGTAGCTCCACAGAAAGACAAGTTGGGGTAGGGAAAAGGAGGGCATGTTAGTTATTGGGAGTCAGATGGGAGAGGAAGTAGAAATGTATGGCTTGAATGAAGTTGGAGCTGGCCGGTGGATTTTAGTTATTAAGGCTCTACCTGTTATCCTAGTTTTCTAATTAGCAGGGGCTAGAACTTGGAGTTAACATACAAATGTGTAAATCACCTAATGTGTGCCCTGGAACCCAGTAGGCACTTGATAAATGGTAGGCGATGGTGGTGTCAGACCTGTCTGCTGTTACAGGAGTAGTAATATCAGAAGAGTCCATCACACCAGGCACTGAGAGTCACTCAGTGCCCAGTCCCAGCTCATCATCTTATCAGAGCATTCAGAGCTAAGTCACTTATTTATCTCTGTTCCCTCCCTGCAACACTCACTCACTCTCTCTCTCTCTCTCTCTCTCATACACACACGTGCACGTGCACGTGCGCGCGCGCGCGCACACACACACACACACACACACACATCTCTGCCCCAGGGACTATAAACTCAGTGACAGCTTGGGGTAGGGATAGAAAAAGCACTATGCCAGGAAGTCCCAGTTGTGCTCCCACTGCAGTTTAATAAATGTTTTGGCTATAAGATGCTCTGCACAGGATACAAAGATGGCAGACAAGGGCACCGTCACTCTCTCCTGGGATCTCACAGTGAGGTAGATAACATATTCAAGCAAACTGCTCATTTCAATCTGATCTCAGAAACTAAATAATAGAGGCGAGCTCAGAGTGATACAGGAATGCAGAGGCAGGGCCCTAGGCCTCCTGAGTGAAGATCAGGTACAGCTTCCTGAAGGAACTTGAGCTCTTGGCGAGTCTGAAGACCTATAAGAAAGAGCCAGAGGAGTGGGAGGAAACATATTCCCAGGCCCAGAGGTAGGAAGTATAATGGCCTTTTGGAAAATCAACATTCTGTATATATTTGAAAATTAACCTCACGGACACTTATTTTTTTACTTGTAAGGTGTTTTTAAAGAGAAAAGCCCTTAAGCACATTTCTGATTCTAAGAGACCATTTTATACTGGCTGAGTTCATTATAATTTGATCAATCAATACAGTCATGGTCGCAATTTAATTATCACAAGATTGGCAAATAAAATCAACTTCCTATGGTAATCATAAATTATAACTTTAAAGAAACAAATTCAATGTTTTACAGTAAATACTCTAACATTCTAAGTGAATTTTTTTTTTCAGGATTACCAGTTACAAGTCAGCAGGCCTAAGGACTATTGAAGAAAACTTTTAATATGATAGAAAAGCTAGTCTTTGCCTCTTTCAGTAAATAAATGTATTTAGAAACTCAACTTTATAAGATGCAGAATAAGTGCAGATTAACTTCAAGTTTTTAGTAACTGGTATGTAAATATTCACTAATCGTCTTATCTTTCATGTTGTATGAAGAGTTGTGGTTTATCCATTTATTCTTATTTTCAGAAACACTTATTTTGAGAGCTTCCCATCCCCTCAGAGTTCCTATTTAAAAATTCTGTCCGCTAGCAGAAACTTGATTTGAATCAAAGCTCGATCACAGATTTGGGGAACTTACACTAACTTATTACCACAATTGTGTAAATGGGAACACGCCTGCTCACTTATCTGGCCTTCTGCTTCCTCTCCTATGAGCTAGGGATAATTGCCTATACTCTCCCTACTTTCAGAGGGGCTTGTGATGAACTAATATGCTGTATGTAACCTATGAACTTTTCTTTATTTTAGGGTTCTGCTTGTGGTTTTATTTTCTTGGAAAGTTGAAACATGATAGTCAGCTCAGAGGTGTGTTTTGTAAATGTTCGTGGGATAGGTGTGTGGGTGGGTGGATGGACAGATGGACAGACAGATCGTCGGATGAGTGGACAAGTGGACGGATGGGGAGATGGATAAATTAGTGGGTGGATGAGTGCGTGGATGAACTTGAGCGATGGCTGTCTCCTCAACTTGGTTAGTTCCTTGCCCTATGCTAGGCATGGCAAGGATACCCAGGCACAATGCAGACTCTCAGTAAAAAAGATAGAATAGTTCTCTGGATAGTCAGAGCTATCTCTTGACTCTCACAGAAGAAGCCACTAATCAGCCTTCTGCAGATTCCTGCTTCAGACCCAGTCTCCCCACCTGCCATGGCCTGATCCCTTCTTTCCACTTTCTCAGCCATGGTCCACTCCTGTGGTTAGAGCTCTCCACCAAGCTCCCCTCCCTACAGAGTGCTCCTCACTGCCAGGGCCCTTCTGCCTTTTCACACCAGTCTTTTGCTCTCAGCTATCATCCAAGAGAACTAACCAAACCACCAGCCCCACCTCTTGAGTCTCCAGGTGTGTGAACTCAGTCCCACCCAGTGTATAAATATGTTGGAAACTTAGCCCTTAGAATTTGGAACACAGCAAGCTGGTGTGTTCCTAACATCACTCTCTCCACTCATAGCTGTGTGAACCTGGGAGCCTGTGCCAAGATGTGATTTGTTTCTGTAGTTCAGAGCCTGAGAGGGTCTGCAAACTTGGAGAAACCTCCAGGTAGAAGAAAGTTCATTTTTCTGCACCTCTTTCATAGGCCTTTATCCACTTTGACCAGTGAAATCTATCCAGGGCTACTGAGGTTGTTTTCTAAACTGAAGATGCAGGGACTCGCTTAAAAATGAAAAATAAAAAAGCAAATGGATAAAATGGAGGAGAAATACGTGGACACGAGATGGGTCGTAGTGAGGGGTAGCAGATTTTGCCACCCCAAAATATGCCTTGTTGGGACACTGATTATTTTAAGCTTGTTATTTTTAAGAAACCAAAGACTCCTCATACCTACCTAAAAGAATTTAGATAGAGGACCTGCTCCAGGAAAGGAGTTAGTATTATAGATAATGGTAGTTTAATATGAACTAAGTGTCATAGACAGGGAGGAACTTAGCAAGGCCATTTGATCTAAGTCCTCTCTGTGTCCCTCTGTTTCAAGACAGCCCAACACACATTTGTTTACTAAACGTTAACTCTTTTCATTTCCTTGTGCATTGCCTTACTTCTCTTTGAAGTCCTAGATTCCTCCTTCTCTTTTCTTAGTCCAGAATGACATGTATACCTCATTTCACCTTAGCATCTTTGGAATTTTCATGTTTATGTGAATTCCCCATGTGCACATATTACAACTCGATTTTCTCCTGTTAATCTGCCTTATATCATTTTAATTATTTGACCAGCTAGAAAAACAAAGAAGGAAAGGGAATATTTTCCCCCATCCACAATAATAGCAATAGTAGAAATGAGAGTTAGAGATCCAGGTTACAAAAAAGACGGAGAAAAAATCCACAGTGGGCTGGGGTTTCCAATAAAAGAAGCAAAGCTAGAATGCCCTTACTGCCTGCAAGGGCAACTCAGGGCCACACTGAAGGCTGGACACCAACTGCCATGCTACCAGGTTTAAAGGCTGACTATGGGGCTCGAAAATGTTTTTATCAAGATCGGAAAGAAAACATTGCGAAAGACTCTGGGTTTGGGGAAACCTACAGCTGCTCTAGAGCTAATTTCATTAGTCATCCCGAGCAGTCCATGCAAACAGTTCTTAATTACTGGTGGACTCAAAGGTGCCCAGTGTGTGACTAACTGCATGCTCCCATAAAAATCCTATCCTGATTGGAGTAGAGCATCAGTTGGTTGGAGACAAGTTTGCACAGTGAGAAAAAGAGATATAGCATGATCTTTTTCTTCATCATGTCTTCTTTTCTGGACAAGGAAAGATAAAAGAAAAATTTAGAAGCCATCTGAGGAATGGGAGCTACATGCAGAGAGCAGATAATGTAGAAAAGCAATGAGAGCAGTATCAGGAGGCAAAGGTTTTCCACGTGGTGAGGTAAACAAACAGGACTCCCATGCCTTCCTGAGGCTGGGCCCTGGTAGAGCTGGAACCAGCAGGGCAGGGCAAAAGCAAGAGCCTGATCATAAAGCCAACCTGGCACGTAGCAAGGTCTTCATACTCTGGTTACTTGGGCAACAAATATACAGCCCTTCCCACGAGGCCCACAGGATATGATCACTCTTCCTACTCTCTACTCTCCCACAGAACTTTCTTGCTTCATCATTTCTTTGCAGCAGTGGTTCTCAATCTGTCAGTACCTATCAGTTATCAGGTGATCAGAAAGTATTTTGCTACCAATATTAAAGTACCTAAGTGTATGTGTTTTCTTAAAATAAATTAAAGGAGAAACATGTTATTTCCACAATCCCTTTTACTCCTTTACTATATTAGTCAAGTCTTGTTGATCGGAAAAGATAAAACTCTAACTCAAACTTGCTTAGGTCAAAAGGGAGATTTATTGGAAGATTCTTAGATATTCTAGTCATTATTGTTGCATAACACATTATTCCCACACTTAATAACTTAAAACAACCATTTTATCATGTTCATGAATTTTATGGGTCAGGAATTTAGACAGGGCACAGTGGGAATAGCTCTGCTCCATGATGTCTGGGGCCTCAATGGTTAGGGGCTAGAATTATTTGGAGACTTATTCACTCAGATGCCTGGGTGGCTGATGTTTGCTGTCATCTGGGACCTCAGCTGGAGCTGTCAACTAGATCATCTGCACATGGCCTCTCCATATGGCCTGAGCTTCCTCACAGCATGGCAGTCTCACAGTAATAGAGCTTCTTACATGGTGGCTCAGGGCTCCAGAACAATTTTGCCAACTAACAAGGTTGAAGTTGTATCACCTTTTATGACCTACTGTTGGAAGACACATAATGTCTCATCTGCTGTACTCTATTGGTTACAAGCAAGTCACAAGCTTACTCAGCTTCAAGGAGAGGGGAAATATACCCTACCTCTCAGTGGGAAGAGTATCAAAATAATTTACAGACATGTGTTTAAGCCACTACACTGGGGTATCTTGATGAATTCTTTGGCTTTCTTCTCTCTTACTGCAGAGAGCAGAGAGGGGGACATCTAGAGCCACTTACCACAGACGTGACCCCTGGAGGACCTTCTTTATTTTTTCAGGCCATTCTGAGAGAGGAGACAACCATTGTGAGATAAGCAGCATCCCCAGATGGTTTCTGCAACATTTGTGATCCAGTATGTTCTCCTCAGTACAAGAACAATGGAGAACTGATAGACAGCTACTATGGAACTACCCATATGCTACAGTCTGCCTTATATATATACAAGTCATATACCCATGGAGGAAAAAACAAAAAGAGAAAACTTGAAAGCCCTGCCTTTTGACACTAATTGAATTTTATCCTGACATATAATTGTGCATACGTGATTTTCTTCCCTAAACTTTGAGTACCTTGAGAAGTACATGGTACTAAAGTTCAATATATACTTGATTGAATTAATCAATAAATGAATATTCTGAGTAAATATAAATCAATTACTATTTAGTATAATTTAAAAAACCTAAGTTATACAGACAGTGAATGTGTTTAGGATTAGATAAAGACATCAATATATACCTAAAATTTTAGTGTATTTATCTAGTATTACTTAAAATGGCATTTTCTTCAATAATTAAAATTTCTAAGGAATGATTTGTAGTTAATATGCTTATTTAAGTTTACTTTTAATAGGAAATGTTGTGGGATTCTCGAACAGAGAGACAGAACACCGGGGCTATAATCAGGAAGCAGCATTTATTGATGCCGGCACTGGCTCAGCGGATTCTTATCCAAAGGCTAAGCCCCAACTGTAACATGGTGGGCAGTTTTATACCATCTTGTACTTCTGCATTCCTACACAGCTAGAGATATTCCATATAAGGAAGAACATAAGGAGAACATTGATTGGTTGCCAAACTACAAGGAAAGTGGCTTAATTGTTTAAGCAGGTTTTCAGACTGCTGTGTCAGCCAGAGAGTCCTGGGGAAGGGTGGGGGGTGCAGTCAGGAACTAACTCGTTTAAGCAGGATATGGTCAGGCAGGGTCAGGCTACCACAAAAATACTTGCAACTCTTGTAACTCAGTACAGTCCCTGATTTTTTTTTTTATTAGTTTCAGGTATACAACATAATGATTCAATATTTGTATATACTGCAAAATAATCACTACAATAAGTCTAGTTAATATCTGTCACCATACATAGTTACAAAAAATTGTTTTTCTTGTGATGAGAATTACAATCTACTCTTCAGTAGTTTTCAAATAGGTAATACAGTAGTATTAACTATAGTCACCATGCTGTATATTACATCCTGTGACTTATTTTATAACTGGAAATTTGTACCTTTGACGCTCTTTACTTACTTTGCCTGGCTCCCACTCCTCACTTCTGGCAATCGTCAATTTGTTCTCTGTATCTATAAGCTTGATTTTTTTTATTTTTTGTTTTTTGTTTTTATTCCATATATAAGGTGAAAGCATGTAGTACTTGCCTCTCACTGTCTAACTTATTTCGCTTAGCATAATACTCCCAAGTTACATGTTGTTGCAAATGGTAAGATTTTATTCTTTTTAATGACTAAATAATATCTCACATTTTCTTTAACTATTTATTCATCAGTGGACACTAAGATTGTTTTCATAACTTGGCAGTTACTGATAAGCTACAATAAAAATAGGAGTACATATATCTTTTTGAGTTAGTGTTTGTTTTGTTTTGTTTTGTTTTTGATAAATTTCTAAAATGGAATTATTGGATCATAAGTTATTCTATTTTTAATTTGGGGGGGAACCTCCATACTGTTTTTCATAGTGGCTGCACCAATTTACATTCCCACCAACAATGCATAAGTGTTCCCTTTTCTCTACCTCCTTACTAATACTTGTTTTCTCTTGTCTTTTTGATAACAGCCATTCTAACAGGTGTGAGGTCAGTCCCTAATTTTATTAAGGCAATCAGCCACCATTTTTATCTCCTAACAGAAGAAAAGATAAATTCTCTCTGGAGATAATGTCAACATACATTCATCAGAATGATACAATCTATTTTTTAAAATTAAATAGAAATTAATTCTAAAATCAGAAAATTCAATATCTCAAAATGAAGAACACATTAGATGAATTTACCAAAGATTAAACACAGCAGAAGGGAGTATTACTGAATCAGAAAATAAAGCAGTAGAAAATAAGACTAAAGCTTGAAGAGAAAGAACACAGGCTTTGGAAACTGAAATACAGGTCAACAGAAAATCCATTAAGTTCCTAAAGTGGAAAAAAAAGGTAGAGAAGTACAGAAAAGACTGTTAGAGAAATATGAGAAATGATGAGAATGTCCTCTATGCATTTAATTGGAGGGGAAAGTAGAAGATGAGACAGAGCAACGTGAAAAGAAGAGAGAATCAACAAAATTTTTTCAAAGTGATGAAAGACAAATCCACAGATTCTATTAACCTTTAACAGGAAAATATCAAAGAAAAGTACACCCAGGTACATCATAGCAAGACTGCTGAAAATGGGGGGATGAAAGTTGAGGGGGAGGGGACAGAGAGAGAATATCTTAAGTCCGGCCTGAAAAGAAAGACACGTTATGATCAAAGAAGAACCTATAAGATGGATATCTGTTTTTATAACAGAAATTATAAAAGCTAGAACAATGGGATAGTTTTCAATTATGCCAGAAAAAAAGCAAATACATAATGACCAACCTAGAATTCTAAACCTTGAGAACTATTCTTCAAAAATTAATATGAAATAAAAATGTCCTGGGGCAAACAAAAAGTGAGAGGAAACATGACTATTCAACCTGCATTAAAAGAAATAAAATGGTGGGGGTTTTTTTCTACAAGAGTCAGCAGAGGGGAAAAAATTGACTCTAGGTTTCAGAAGCAAAGAATAAACCTCTCTGGAAGAACACACTGTTAACCCAGGTAGCACTTAAAGTCAAATATGAGATCACACAAGGAAATAAGCCACATTTTGTAAGAATCAGCAGAAATTAAAAAAGAAAATAGAACTAAATAAGATATTAATATAAATATAAGAATTGTGTGCTATGGACTTATAGAATAAGCATGTCTAAAATACAGAAATAAAAAATGAAACTTTTGAGACAAGATAAAGCAATACACTAAAAATATTAAATTTTTAAAAGAATTAAAAGGAAATTTGGAAATGAAAAACATCATTTAATCTAAAAAGTTTTAAGATATTTTAAACAACAAATTAGACATAAAGAGAACTAATGAACTGGGAGATAAATCTAAAGAAATCATCCAGAAGCTAACACAGAGGAACTGGCAAGTGTAAATATTAGCTAAAAGAATAACGGGGAATAGAACGAGAAGATATAATATAACTCTAAGAAGAATATCATACCTGAGAAGAGAGAGAATGGAGAAAGGTGATATTTAAAGAGATAATGGCTTTAAAAGTTCTAGAGCTTATGACATAAGACATTAAACCTCAGATTCAGGAAGCATAATTTATTTCAAGCAAAATACTCAAAAATGAATGTACAGGCAGACATATCAAAGAGAAATTATAGAACAACAGAAAAAAAAAAAGACAACCAGAGAAAAGATAGGTTACCTACAGAAGAAAGCAAATATATACTGACATTCCCCAATAGCAAAAAGATGTTAAATAGAATAGTATTTTTAAAGTTCTAGAGGAAAATAACTATCAATCTAAAATTTTGAACCATGTTAAATTTTGTCAATGCCAAAGACCTCAGGGAACATACGTGTAGTTGAACAAGTTATGTTTATTACTTGTTGCAGCAAGAGAGAACCATGGTGTATCTCAGTAAGAAAGTGTGAGAAATAATCTATTATAGGATTTAGACTTCTGTTGGTAATTTGGGGAGGGTCTAAGAAAACAGGGAACTCATTCTGGATGGGGTGGTATCAGAAAGTGAGCAATTCTATGATTGAGTATCTCAATAATTATCTATAAGAAGGGAAGACTAGAGTGTAATTGGGAAAGAAGTTGCCATCACTCATTTAGCAAGAGAGAGGGATGTTTGTTACTTTCTGTGTTATACAGTGACTTCTCTGAGTAGTTTCTGTGAGATTGTTTACGTCCAACAAGAGAACATGGTTTAGCTGTAAGTATCATAACAGTTTGTCATAATATTGAGGCCTAACTGTGAACTTAGATCAGTCCTAGATGTCAGGAGTTGCTTTTTCTTTTTCCTTTTCTCAACTTTTATTCATAAATGAGGATGAAATAAATAAGAACGAATTAAAGAGTTTGATACCCAAAGTCCCTTATTAAATGCAATTCTAAAAGGTATAACTTCGGGAAGTAGGAAATTGAACCCAGCAGGAATGGGATGTAAGAAAGAATAGCGAGCAAAGGAATTGGTAATCATGGTTATAAATAAAAACTCACACTAACAGTATAAAGCTATAATAACAATAGTGATAGGAAGAATTGAAAAAAAAAGATGAAACCACAATCTGAACAATTTGTAAGACCACAGGGGAATGATCTGGCCAAGTATTCTACGACCCTTTTGTTAAGGAAGAAGGTAGCAATCCTGATTTACTATAAGGCTTTGTTAAGCCAAGAACACATGTTAAAATTTAAGCATAACCACTATAAGAATAGAAATAGACCATATATATTTGGTGGTAGAAGGAATGAAAAAAATTCATCAATACTAAATAAGGAGAAAAAAAAAGAGAACAATGATAAATGGAATGTAAAATTATACCAGTAATGACTATAGGTGTAATCAGATTAAATTTATCAGTTAAAGGGCAAAAATTACCAAAGTGGATTTTTTAATGAGCTCTGTGCTTTTACAAGTGGCATACAAAACATAAGGACAAGTTTAAAAGTTTTTAAAAGCATAGAAAATTAGTAAATATCATACTAATAAAAGGAAGCCGATTTCTCTATAGGACTGTCAATCTCCGGTTTGTCTTCTCTCTTTTTCCTTTTTTTTCTTTTTCCTTCTTTCCTCCTCC